>NC_047056.1:26268306-26273306 GCF_000738735.6 Corvus cornix cornix
ACATAATACTTTAGTGTAGATCAGAAGAGCATACATAACATTGTCCCTAGCCGCTGGAATTGTACCACTCTGATTATCAGGTTATAATTCCCTCTTACAAAAAGAATTTTTAAAATTAAACAGAATTAATATATAAGCCCATCAAGAACTGTATTACAGCCTTGCACTTATGTAAACCTTCAGGTAAGATTATGGTATTTCAGATGTCTGAAACAGTTGTTGATCTTAAATACCAAATATACAGCAATAGTTAGGCTGATTAGGGATAAACTTTTAGCCTTTGTTCTGAAGTTCCATGCAGAGTGGATTTAATTCAGGCCTTAAATCTCACTTGAATATCATTTATTTAGTACAGCAATATGGGGCCTCACTTTTTTTATAAGTAGTGTTCAAGTATTTACTGCATAAATTAGTTTGTCTACAAACTCTGACCAACTCCTGATAATAATTGACCTACGGTTCCATACCTTTGATAATATTTGACCTTAAGATATTTTTGTAGTTATTAAATGTTTACTCTTTATAGTATCATTTATACCAGGAAATTTACTTAAACAGTACTGTCAGTATTTTAAAAATGCTTTCATACAATTTGCTCACTTTATCCATTTTTTATTTGCAGTTGAAAAATGAAGAAAAAGATATATATGATGAAAACCTCCATTACCCTTTTCTTCTCATTTTAACCAAACAGAGATAGAAGATTACAACTTTTTATTGTTTGTTTTAAGATGGACTGCTGAAAATTAATCCATGTATGTGGATGATCAGGAAGTGTGGAGCGTTCATTTTCCCCCACTTACGTTCCTGAATCATCATTGGAGAAATATTTCTTATCTAAATGCGGAGGAAGATATCATGGCTTGTTTTACAGAGTATAAACACTCAGACGTAATTTTTTGTATCATTTTAGAAGTTATTTTTACAATTATATTCCATCCTTAAGCTGATCAGACTTCATATGTATGCATTAACAAAGGTGTAAAGCTGGCTTCCTTCTCTTTTGTGCCCTTAAACTTGCATGTACTTTGTTAATCTCTTTAAATGCTGTTTTTGAGGTATATTTGAAAATATAAGGATAATATACTTTGTGGGCTTATATAACTTGTTGTAAAGAAGTGAATGCACTGACACTTAATTAGTAAGGAAATAGTTGTCTGAAGATCTTCTAAAAGTGCACCTATTGAATGCTTGTATTTTTCTGGCTTTTTTTTTTTTTTTTTTAATTCCACTGTTGATTTTTCTAACCATGATGGAAATGTCCTCATTTGCTTTAGTGTTGAAGGCTCCTTTTCTATATGTGTGTATGTATGTTTTTTTCCAGCAGGACTTTTCCTCCTGTAGATGTATAAGAAATTATGCATCAGACAAAAGCCTCATAAACTGACCATTTGTCCTTTGGACACAATAGCCTGCCCAGCCCCTCTGCTCCTCCTCTCCAATTATGTGTGATTAGTCTCAGTGTGTTGTGTCAAGAAGGGGGAGTGTGCTGAGTGCTTATTATCTGTTTAGGTACAAGAAGAGCACATTTAGGTTCTGACTATGAATGGAAAGGGAGCCTTTATCAGGACTAAAATCTAAATGCTACTATCCTAGAAATTGCTTTAAAAAAGCGCATCCTTTTTTTTTTTGTTAATTCTGAGAAACTAAGAACTAAAGGATTTTATAATGTAATCAAACTATCTCCCTTGAATTAGTTTACATTGTGATATTTTGTGGCCCACTTATTTGATATACACTTAATGTGGTTTTTCTTGTACTGGGAAAGGCAAAAATCCTACAGAGAAACATGAGGAGTATCTTGATTTCTTAACAGTCTAACAGACCATTTTAATGACTTCTTAGTAACAGTCTTTAAACCACAACACTCTTAAAATGTTGAAAAAAGAGAGAGAGGCAGAGACCATGACTGAGAAAGGAAGATACTAGCTGAAAGCAAGTGTAGAGAATCCCGCTGAAATACATTAATTAAAAGAACTGCAATTTGGCAATAAGCGTTCTTCCATATTCAACAAACTGGCCAGCATGTAAACCACAAGCTCCTGGAAGTCCCTTTCTCGTCGTTCTTCTTCCTGAACAAATTTCTTCACTACTGGTTTGCACGTCCTTGTATTCAGTACATTTTATGCTCCATTAGAGCACCTAGATGGATCTCAGAAGGCATAGGTCAAGTCGCAGTTAGATCATACATTTCTTTCGCACAAAAACTTGAATTGCAATGCCAAGTGATGGGCTAACATCACAATAACAGCAATTTATTCCTCTTTTGATAAAAAGCAGCCTATTCTCGGTGTTAGATAAAGACCAGGGGCAATGCAAACCAACCATTTATCCTAGAACTGAGTAGTATAGCTGGTATGAGTTTCATATTCAAACTCCTGTTGGAAAATACTTGTCTAGTAAGAAATCAAAAGCATTTAGAAGTAATTTGAAATTTCTGTGAAGATGGCTTTAGTTTAATTAGTTTTGTTTTGTTTGTCCCACACAGCAGTGCCTTTGTTTCTCTAAAAGCATGTACAAGGAAATCTTCATAATCAACAAAGCAGTGTGAAAAATAGCGCAATATTAAAATTTGTGAGCCTTTTGTTTTTGAGAGGACCTGAATGTCTGCTGTACAATAATCTAATAAAGATCGTTAGTTTCCAAAAATAGAAGCAGTGTCATTGAAAATTGTGGTTTTAGCTCTAAGAAGAAAACAGTTTTACTCAAATTAGTAGCTGATAATTGCTTTTTATTTCTTTAGTGTCTGTCGTTTGAGTTGAAGGCTTTGCACAGGTGCTGCCGTCCCTAAAGTGTGTAATTGATGGCTTGTTTACCAAAGATGCATTCAGGCTTCATCCTGCAAACTCATATTGGAGCTCCACAGGCAGTAAAGTTACTCATCTACATAAGTGCTTGCAGGTTTGGTCCGTGTACACATTTTTAGAGGTACATAAACAAGTTCTTTTTTTGATTTTTTTGTTTTAGAATGGGTGTTGAAAAGTCACAGATGTAGGATTTACATGAGGCACTAAGTGTTCTTTTTTGGAGACATCTCTGAGTCCCTTGTGTTAGTAGGTATTTGAATTGTTTCTGAGCACTTAAATTTTAATAAAAAGACAGTGTTTATTAGTACATCAAATATCTTTGCTAAGAAAATGTTAGGCAGTTTGTCAAGTCATGCTTATAAAATGTATCAGAGCCTTTTATGTCCTGTGTTTTAGCTAGTCTCTGATACTTGGTATATTTTTAATGATACAATTTACAGTGTTCTGCAACAGAATATTGAGCTGAATTACTTTGTGTTTGCAAAGCATTTGAAGTTGAATGACACTGTGCAAGAGCTGTGCTGGCTGCACCGAAAATGGAAATGTTATGCTGATGCAAGTTTTCCTTCACACATTTGGTAATTCATACAGCAATGTTGTATCTTCCTTCTTTCTCAGACCAAAATGGCAGAGAGGAATTATGTTCTTGTGGTCATCCATTCCCTAGGCACAGCTTTCATGCACTTGGTGCCACTGACAGTGAGTTGTGTAATCTTCAGGATGTGAACGATCAAGAAGAAAGTATTCCATTTCCTGCTGTGGGATATGGCAAAGGCTTGCTTAAAAATTGCAAATTAGTCCCAACTGATAGCATTCTGGAACACTGGGGCAAATCTTTCCATTTGGGAAATTGATTTGAAACAAAAAATATCTTAAGAATGTGAGATGAGGCAGGTATCCCAGGTACCAGTCCAGCTTCAAAATCCTTATTAGACAAGTCCCTCACGTTTTGCCTGTGGCTTTAATGGCTACGTGTTTGCACAAGGAGGAAGGCTGGATTAAAATTGTTCCCCACCACAAAAAGCATCTTTATATCTTGAGCCTGGCTGCATACGGTTTATCAAGTGTTACATCTCCATTACAACTCTCCTTCGCTGTTCCCTGAACAAAAGAGGATGCAGTGGGTGGAGCTTTTGATCCTCCTCTTGATATGGCAGGTGGCACAGCTGATATGGTGGGGGAAGAGGGAAAAGGCAGCAACACATGCAAGTCAAACACCACAGTGTTTTCTTACCCAGTATCTCTAACAAGAGGGGAATAACCAAGTCCTTGTTTTTTCACAGGACAAATTATAAACACGTAGTTTAGCCTGGATTTTTTTTTTTTTCCCCAATGTGTGGATTTCTTCTTTTTTAAGGCAGGAATTTTTAACAGTGATGTCAAACTGCAAATTCCTTTAACTCTTCTGAAATGTTTTGAGACACTGGTAGAAGGTGCTAGGACAGTGTGCACCTGTGGTTATGTCTAGAATGTTTTCTGCACAGGCTGGTCATCCCATGTTGTTTCCGCAGAAAGAGGCAATTTTGTTGCTTTCTATCTTTTTATTCACTTTTTAGATTGTCCTGAGTCTGATTAAGGTGGTGTCTCCACTGCCACACGTCAGTAGTCTAACATTTCTTGTAAGCACACCAGTATCTCTTGAAAGATTGTTCTGAAAGTTGATTTTCAATATGATTCTCATCTGCAATGCAACAGCACTTACTTAACACAGTCAAAATGAGGGCACCCTGATTCAAAATCCCATAAAGCTAAAATAAAGTCAATACATGACTTAGTAAATTCGCAGATGAATGTGTAAGTAAGGGGGGAACCTCCCAAATCATGGCCATTCCTCATATGGAGGAGCCTGAGGCACAGCCAGTATTTCTGTCTCCATTGCCTATAGCAATTTAGAAATCAGGCAATGCACTCTAGAACTGACCCCAGAGTTTGTGAGACCCATTCCTTCATATCCTCTGCAAGATCCATCTCCCTCTCCAACCTGTGGACTCTGTTCCATCAGCTGAATGCAACAAACCTAGCTTTTCTTTCCCATTTTTAAAGGGTTTAGCCTATTACAGCTCCTTGCTTAGTCAGCAGCTGGCTTGCTGCCAAAAAGCCCAGCATATTGTTGTGGCCGGGTAAAAGCTGGATATTTTCCGTGGCTGTCCAACAGCGGCATTGGATCTTCATTGTCTTCTTGTGTGTAAAGTG